>NC_069657.1:250914173-250961673 GCF_027244095.1 Hemicordylus capensis
AATGTGCTCATATTTCTTCTTTGTTGGCTCCCTCTTGCTTAGACTTGTCTCTAGATATTAAAATCCAGACATTCAGCTCTTTTGTTTTCATCAAAGGGTGCCCAGAATTTAGCAACTGAGATTTTATTCATTCTACCTGTATATTTTGTGAGTTTTTCTAAAACTCAGTACTGAGCACAAAACAGAAATGTAATCCCTAGAGTGATCAAAGGTTTAATCTGACCAGATGGGGCAAACTTGAGAAAGATTTTGACTTTCCACTCTATTTTGCAACAAGAGAGGCTGATTTCCCCTATACCACCCCTCCTTCTTTGTTGTAAAAAGCAGAGATCAGGCCATCCCAAGAGAAATAAGCAGGTGTGGCCATTTACAAGCATGTCTGGTTATATTATAAACCAGCATAAGTAAAGTTTGAAATGGTTTGAAAAGATCTGCTAAACAGCTTGAATGTTTCATACCAAATCCTATTTATGCAAACAAGTGCTGATCAAGCTTGCAGTAAAAATCCAGCCTGCCCAAACCTTTAAACATCTTGTAATTTTTTTTCTTAATTTTTTTCTTCTTTGTTCTCTAGCATGTGAATAGGTACCTTTTTGGTAATCCTTGCCTCTGGACAAGCAAAGAATTCTTTCTCCTTCTAAATGGCTAATAACAGAGCCGTTCTTCCTGTCGAATGATGAAAAGGGTGGCAGTCAAGTTCTTTTTCTTAGCTGGATTATGTAATTGGGGCATGTCATGGGCAATTTTGAGAGTTAGAGCTCTGTTAAATACTTTGCATGTTATGCAGTTATATTTTCATTTTATGTTAATGCATTATTGATGAATAATGAATATTGTGGTTTCATTTCTGTACCCTGAAGAAGAGAAAATAATTTGTTGTTGATTTAAAACAAATATAGCCAAGTTAGTGTGTGTGTGTGTGTGTGTGTGTGTGTGTGTGTGTGCGTGTGTGACTTTTTAAATAAGGCAAATTAAAATATGTTGAAAAGCCTTTCAAACTCTCAAAACAAATTTTGTGAAGAGGCAAAAAGACATTTTAGCTGCAATTGTGGTTAGTTTTTGTTCTGCAAACCATAAACTTTGTGGCTTAAAAAACATGTTCTGGCCTCAAATGCTTTATTTTCTTGGGTAGACTAATAATTTCAGCAACTACACTAACAATTTCTCACATTCGAATTCACCTTTACAAATCCATAGCATCATTTTTGACCAAAGTAATGTCAGTCACTGACATCTGCGGCAAGTACAAAAAGGACCCCCTAATGGCAGCCATTTTTATTTGCTTCTTAAGATCCAAAGGCTGCTGAAAGAACAATTGGATAAAGTTGAGGATTGGAGGAGCTTGATTTTCTTGTTCTTGTGAAATGAAACTTTAGTTCTTTTTCTCCTTCTCCTTAAAAGCAGAAGTCTGTTAGGGGGGGGGGTTGTAGCTGTGTCAAAGCCGTTGGGATGCCACTGCTGATCACTTTAATTACTAGGACTAAGGAGGATAAAATTAAAAGTAGCACCATTGAAGCAGTGGAAGAGAGCTCACCGAGATATCGGTGAACTGTGAAATATAAAAATTGCATACAAATACTTTTTTTATAAGAGGGAAACAAGGAATTACATTATATATTCTTCAAGAGTTTCTCCTTAAATAGGGAGGGTTTACCAGATAGACATCCATGGGATAAAAGTATAGGCCATTACAAAGTCTAGGGGAAATGAGAACAGAGTAAACTTTATCTTCATGTGTAAATATGGCAGATGTGAAATATCTTCTTATGAACAATTTCTTTTTTCTGTAAGGATGCCATTTCACATGCCAGTCAAGGCAGTGACATTTATTCATTCATTCATTCATTGATGGTGGCAGCAGGGGAAATTCAATCTGGTTTCATGGACTGTTCTTAGATATCCACGTGTTTTTTATAATATATGTAGGTTTTTATTAGGTATGTGCATGAGCCAGTTCAGCGCCTGCTCTGGGAAGTGCCTAACCGGATCGGTTGCCAGCATTAGACCCAGATCAATGGGGTAGAGAGCAGTTTCCTTAAGCCGTTGGCAAGGAGCTCCTTACGTGCTCGTCCCTGCCCTGCCTCTTTTACGGACACAGCACCTGGTCCCCAACCAGCTGCGTGGGGCTGCGGCACTGCTTCCTGCAGTCTCTGCATGACATTGGCACACACGGCTGGCGTGCGCACACACACACCGGCCATTTACATTGTCAGCAGGGTGCTGCTGACCACGCAAATAGCCGGCATGTATGCACACCAATGCATGTGGAAGCAGGAACAGCACCACACCTCCGCAGCCCCATGCAGCTGGTTGGGGACCTGGCCCAGCACCAGGAAAGCAACAGGATGGGGACGAGCAGGTAAGGAGCTCCTTAAAGGAACTGCTCCTTGCCCTCCCAGCCCATACATGAGCACATCTCTAGTTTTTATCCCTTATTCATGGTGCAAGGTGAAGGGTTTTTTTAAATATAAATCCCTTGAAAAGTGGAAATAAGAATAATGGAGCTTTGTGTGATTTGTGGGAGTGGAATTTGTTTATTTATTTGATTTATATACTGCCCTTCCAAAAATGGCTCAGGGGCTGCTTTACATCAAATTGTCTTCATAACTCCATGTTATGTTGCATGATATAGTTTTTTCCCCATCGTTTCCTTTATTTCAGGATAGAATTAGACATTGGCAGAGAGATGGGCCTGCTACTCCATGTTTCCTTCTCCCCTCTTTCCAGCAACGTTTAGTATAATGTAATGTGTGATGTGACATCTTGCACTATGCATTTCTCAGGCTGTCAGCTGCGGTGGTGGGATGCATAGCCCAATGATGTCACATCATGTGTTGTGTTAGATGTTAGCAGGAAGAAGGAAGAAAATGAGACAAAATAGTGGAAGCTCTATGTCCTTTGAAACATCTAATTCCACTGTTGGCTCTGTAACCAATAAATCAAATATCATTATTGCTAGCCAAGGCACCAGATGTTTTGTTGCCTTTCTGGTTTAGCAGTACCACCAACCTCTGATAAAATTCATTTTATATCCCCCACAAAATGTTTCATTTGTGTTTAGGAGATCTTGGCCCATGTATTAACAGGCTATTGAATTCTACTTTACTAGAGATGATCAACCAACACAGATATAAGCCACAACGGCCTTTCATTCATTTGGAGCAAACTCTCAACTTAGTCTGAGGCTGTTGTATATCCTTCCCTTCACCATGGTAGGGTGACAGTTATAAGTGAACTGATATATAATACCTATCTTTCCCCCCTCAATTACCTAATCTAGCTCCATAAAGAATGTTTTTTGTTTTATTTTTTAAAATCAGGTGGCTAAGGGAAATTCTAAATTTAAAACATGGTACATGTTCACTGAGGAGGGGTACTCCCCGTGCGTCTCTCTTGGATAAATGAATGGGCCTAATAATCCACATTTTGTCTCAGATATAAACTTTGCTCAGTGCTAAGATAAAAATGGAACACTACTTTAGTTACAGGAGCCTCATCAGCAATGTTTGCCATCACATTCAGACTTTTCTCCAGAACCTCATCTAGAAATAAACTGGTTTTCAAAGTGGGATTTTTCAAAATTTGAACCATAATCAAAGATCTGCAAGTTGCTCAACTTTCCTCCACAAGATTCAGGAGTGCACATGATTTTCCTTTTTTATCAGCTTACCCAAAGTCAAAGTAGGGAATAATTTTCAAGTGTGTTGTATACTTATTCTGAATGATCACAGGATGATTTAGTGTTGTTGCTGCTGCTGTTGTTTTATTTCCAATTTTAAAACAATGTTGTTTAGCATCACAAATGTGTGTCCAAGCTCCAGGCAGGGATGTGAACACATTTTAATATATATTGCAAGTACATGAAATTGCAGTAAACCAAGCTGATGTACCATAAATGGAAGTGCATGTGTTTTAGTTCATGATAGATACAGAAGCTTTCTGGTTTTAATCAAGTGAGTACTTCAACAAATATATTTTTGAATGGACTGTTGCTCTGTGTGCCTATTGGGGTGAGAAAGCAAACAAATAAAAAATGCAGTTCTTCTGGAGCTCCAAGGCCTACGCAAAATTGTCTTTATAGTGTTAGAACATTAGTAGAAAAGTAAATCAAGGCAATCTGATAGGGAAGCAGAATTCTGTCAATCAGGCTCAAGATATTGTGCTGTGTCCATATACTTTGTTTACTGTAGGGTTTTATGAGTTGTAACCTGCCCATGCAAGCTGTTAATGAGGCTAAATCTTGCTGCTTGAGGATTGAATTACAGCACACCTCTGGGCTAATGGTTATAAACAGAAAGTCCCATTAGGGCTGCATTCTGATTCATTCATTTGCATTTTTCCTATTGTACCAAGAACAATGATGAATAAACAACTACAAACAAACAATTTACATGGAAATGGGTAAAATGTACCTAATTAGTATTTTGTGCTTGTTTTATTAATGATTGCTTAAGCTAAATACTGCTCACTAAGAGTCCTGCTAAATAGTTGCAGGACTCTTAGCAAACAATGCCAGGTGTGGATTATTTAGTGTTTTGCAGTTCTTTGTAAGAAAATTAACTTCTTAGCATTGCTTTTACAGACCAAAACAAATAAACTTAAGGTTTCCTTCAAATATCTAGGACTCATATAGACAATTTATGTTGATGGCACATCAGTTTTCTATTTGCCTTTCCTTTGCCTTTCCTTTGACCCTTTGAGCAACTGAGTGGTGAATGACACTCCTTGTTTTACCCAGTTGTGACTTCCGCTGTGCATTTTACATTGAGTACCAAATGTTTCTGTATCTTTTGACAGGGTGTGTGTGTGTGTGTAATACTGTTATGTTTCCTGACTGTTGCCTGTGCTGACAAGATGTGCCCATTTACCCTCCCCCAGCTCTACGCAGATTGCTCACAATCTCTTTAAAGTTGATTGTGGACTCTACCAGGTGTCTTCTTACCTTTTCTCATTTTCATAGAGTTCCACTAAATATCCACAAAACTACCACAAGACTGTTACCGTATGTCATCTTATGGGATAATCGTCAGCTCCTCCTTCTTTTGGTAATTTGGAGCTAGAAAAAATCTAGCAACTGTTAAGAAAGACTCATAGGTACATCTAAACGTGCCTGCCCAGGGTCATTGACATGATGCATGGCAGTGCTGGGCAAAATCCAGAATTGAAGGGAAATGAAAGACAATTCTCTTTCTTCTGGCCACTCACCTTGAGTGAAGTCCAGAGCATCAGCAGAAGCTCTTTGTCTGCACAGAAAGAGCATTCAATTCATGCAAGATTTCTTGCATGAGTGGAATTACTCTTTGTGTGAGCCAGTGCTCTTTCTGAGAAGACAAGGAGCTTCTGCTGACAGAGCACCATTCTGCTAAGAGTCTGGGTAGTGCCCCTTGCTATTTTAAACAGTGCTTCATTGTATCTTGCTGTGCAGGATTATTGTTATAGTTGTGGCTTTTATTATTATTCTAGAATATGGCCACACACTGCAGTGTGTCTGGGGAGCGGCTTCCTTGCCCCAGCCTCATTTTGAATGTGACACGAGGCAATGAGGAAGTGCCTATTGGTTTAGGGGCAGTGGGGGTGGGGCCTGCACAGCCATACTGGTTCCTGCATGGCCTGCCCCTCAGTCCAAGAGTGAGAAGCGACCCCCTCTCCTTTCATCGGGCATAGTGCAGGCTTTGGCTGGTCACCCCTTTAGTAGGGTGGGTTGGAATTTTTTGGCCCCCACCACATTGGCTGGGGGGTCTTTTTTGCTTACCTGTTTTGTAAACCGCCCAGAGAACTTGAGTTTTGGGCGGTATAGAAATGTATTTATTAATTAATTATATATATATATATATATATATATATATATATATATATATATATATATATATATATATATATAGTCCTTTAGTTAGTTAGGTTCCACAGTCACAATGATAGGTACAGTGAAGAATAAAAGGGTTAGTGAAGAATAAAAGGGTTAGTGAACACCTTAAGGCACATTTTTGGCATGAGGAGACCTTGTAGGTTCCTAGACACTTTGTGGCTCAGGAAGTGCTGGCTGGGGACTTCCTCTGTCCTGCTGAGGCATTGCCAAAGGCTTTACGTCTTGGGGGCAGTAATGTCTTCTGCAGGTGCTTTGACATTAGGTTGGCTAAGATGAGCAGCATCAGCCATAGGGCCAATATTCTATAGAGCCAAGGTCTATTGCCCTAAGCATTTTAGGTGGGACTTGCACTGTGAGTAGTGAGTCTCTAGCTACCGCACTGTAGGAGGTGGAGAGCCAATCCTCCTTGATAACACATAATAATAAAGTTCTAATCCTTTAACTCCATCATTTGCCTCATGTCATTAGCCTGAGTGCAGTGCTTCTATACCAGTTCAGCAAAAGGTTCTCAGAGCCATTTATGTAGCAAAAGGAATGAAAAGATATGTTCCTTGTCTGAAAGGAGAACTACGTAGTGCTTTCGCAGAATACTTTGTAGTTTTTTGGAGTGCAGAGCTCTCCATTACACATTGGTGTAATGAAGCCAAACAGGTTTGCAATGTTTATTCTTCATTATTAATGTTGCAAGAGTTATAAAGGGAAAGAAGTTTATTGTGCTTTTTAAGGAGAGCACTAACATTTTTCAAAACAAAAACGTGCAGAAGATCAAATGCAATGGTGCAAATTTATTATGTACTAACAAGAATGGAAATGAAGCACATTTGTGCTGGTGGTAGTATGAAAATTGTTTTATTTATAACCACTTAGCTACCTGGTTAATTATTTTATTTATGTTAAATTGGGCATCAAGCCATGGCCCTGCTTATGCTTTAATTTATTCTTATAGCATATTCATTTTACAACCACTTTAAAAATTGTGCAGCTTAATGCATACTTAGAAAATAAAGCTGAAGATCCATTCTCCGTGACATTGCTATGCATCTTAATATTTTTGATTGAATTTATATTTTAAAAAGTTGTATCTTCTTTTAAGTATCCTATGTGTAATAACACTTCGTAACTTTTGTAACTGGCTAGATGAGATTGAAATGTTTGTAGTACAGATCCATGTTAAGTTTTTATAAATTAACACTGTTAAGTTGTACAGTTCTCTTCAAAGTATTGGGCTGTAACCTAAAAACTTCTTGCTCAAACAGAAGCAGGACCAGATTTTCAGTGGAGAGAGGAAATGGAGATCAGTGAAAATCGCCTCCCCTTGCATGAAAGCAACTTCTTCCATTCATGAAATACATTATTATAATATATAACCCATTGTGTATTAACATAAGAGGGGGGAAATATGTTTTATTGTGCCAGCTTGTGTTGCCAAGGCAATTTTCAGGATCCCAAGAATGCATGATTCTGTGTATAATCTCATATTTTGATTTTTTTTTTAAACAACCTTAATTCAGCAAAATAGTTAGTGCTCAGCAACAGAGAGAACTAGTTGACCAGGAAAGTTACTTTAGATATTGAAAAAATTGCTATGTATTTTTAAAAAATATTTCAAATACAAAATAAGTTGTTAAAACAATTCGGGGAGCATGCACAATGAATCTCAGTCTGTTAGGCTCAAACAAAACAGGAGTTTCATATATTTTAGTGAGAAATTCTTCCAGTCAGTAAGGGGCAGGGGTGTCTGATTTTCACAGCAAAAGAGGCATGCTGGTATGGAGTGCAGCGCCCCAACCCTGCCTGCAACTTCCTTCCCCACATGTTTTTTTCAACAGCCCTACTTTAATGCTGGAATTGACCTCTACTGGGCTCTTATGGGGGAGAGAAAGAAAAGCTGGGAAAGGGGAATTGGTATGTGGTGTGTGTGTGTAGTTTGATTGCTGTTAAAATGCTACTTTCACCCTTCCTGCTTGAGACAGTTCCAGGTTTAAATATATGGAACTGCTGCAATCACATCTCTTTTGGCCTTAAGTGCCAAGCTAATTGTTTAAGGCTACAATCGTATGTGTGTCTTATTCACAATAATAAGTATAGTTCTCACATCACAACAGCAGATGACATATTAAACTTGGGTCTGGTCTTTACTACTTCAGACTGCAGATGAGAACTCATGTGATAGAATCCTTCCCTGCCCCCTGCCAAAAAATAAAAATAAAAATCCATTAACTTTTTGAAATATAAGATTACATATAACATTATTACATACAAACTAGTATGTCGAGAGAAGCTAGACTACAAATGTTCTCTCTGATATCCAATATTTTTTTGTATGGAGGAGCATTTAGGCATGTGACCCACACCTACAGTATGAAATTACATAGTCCATAAACAGATTTATCATCTCTATAGCTTTTAGTAAGAATTAGATCTGCCTTTTAAATAAAAGACATAGGATGGCTGTTTTGATTTAAGTAGGATTAAAGTTCCTGTAACCTTTTGAATTTTGTCATAAAGTGAAGTTTTAAATATCATGACTTCTCTATCTCTTGGATTAATATTGATCATGTCCCTTTCAAAGGAAACTAATATACTATATGAAGTTGGCCTAAGGGCTATATTTGTTACCAGCTTAAAATGGATGAATTTATCTATTTGAAGTAATATGAAAGATCAGGAGTAGCTATAATTATACACACACACACACAAATATAAATATATTTGTATAAAATATATGTTATATATAAATATAAATGGATATTTTAATATAAAAGTTGATAGTATTTAATAGAAAAGTTTAAAAATTAACAAGAGCTTTTAAAACCGATTTTAAACATTCTTGTTAATTTTTAAGCATTTCTATTAAGTACTATCAACTTTTAATATTAAAATATCCATTTATATTTATATATTTGTATATAGATGGATGGATGGATAGATAGATATAAAATTATTATTATTATAGCTACTTCTGATCTTTCATATTACTTCAGTTACTTTTTGGATTATTATTATTATTATTATTATTATTATTACATTTATATCCCGCTCTTCCTCCAAGGAGCCCAGAGTGGTGTACTACATACTTAAGTTTCTCTTTCACAACAACCCTGTGAAGTAGGCTAAGCTGAGAGAGAAGTGACTGGCCCAGAGTCACCCAGCTAGTATTATGGCTGAATGGGGATTTGAACTCAGGTCTCCCCGGCCCTAGTCCAGCACTCTCTTTAGCCATGACTGGTAAATGTTAGGCATGTAGCCCCTTGGTAAGCCGATGGTCTTGATGAATGAAATTGCTTTATTACGATCATTGATCTGACATACAAGCAAACCAATAGTACTACATTCAGTTAATTCAGTCATACAATGTACAGCAACACAGTCGCCATTTTGTAGTGGTATATAGGAAACAGAGCCAGACAGGGGCAGAGCCACCATTAGGCAGACGGGTTCAAAGAACCCGGGCCGCCAGCCCCAGGGGCCATGCCTCATAGCCCCTAACCCCTGCGTCTGACATCAGATGCGGGGGGCATTATTTTGCTCCTAAACGGGGCTACACAGCCCTGTTTGGGACCGAAATCAGTCCACACTGTGTTGCCAGAGTGGCCGGAGTGATTCTTCCTGTCTTAAAGGCAGGGGGAATTGCTCCGGCCCATGCTGCCCAATGCAACATGGGCCAATCTCCCTTCCAAACAGGGACACACAGCCCCATTTGGGAGGGAGACCAAGCCCTGTGTTTGACATCAGACATGGGGGCATGGCTAGCCGGCCCCCTGCGTATGACATCAGATGCGGGGCAGGGCCAAGGGGCCACTGCGGTGGCCTAACTGAGCCACCGCCAGCCTCTCTCTGCCACTGAAGCCAGAGGTTAGCTGTTGGCAGATTTTGACAGCAGGTGCACAAAATTGAGCAACATTATGAGTGATGGAAGATTTAGGAACTTAGGAAGCTGCCTTATCGCTCAGTCCATCTAGCTCAGTATTGTTGACACAGATTGGCAGTGGCTTCACCAAGGTTGCAGGCAGGAGTCTCTCTCAGCCCTATCTTGGCGATGCCTGGGAGGGAACTTGGAACCTTCGGCATGCCAGCATGCAGATGCTCTTCCCAGAGCAGCCCCATCCCCTAAGGGGAATATCTTACAGCGTTCAGACATTTAGTCTCCCATTCAAATTCAAACAGGGTAGACCCTTATTAGCAAAGGGGACAATTCATGCTTGCTACCACAAGACCAGCTCTCCTACTTTATAATCTGCAAGGAGGAGTATGGCATAAAATTCAGCAGTTCAGACAGGAAAGTATAATAACGAGGGAGTAATAAGATCACGCCGACTAGCATTAAGGTTGTCTTGGAGGATAATGGAATATGTTCCCACACATTCTACCACAAGTAGTAGAATCTGCATCTACAGTGTGATAAAATTCTATTTACCACTTGGCAGGAGGCTAGAGAGAACCAAGTTACTCAGAATAAAAGATCTGACGTTATAAGCTGGGTCATTGGTATGAGTTCTATCTATCTATCTATCTATCTATCTATCTATTTATTTATTTATTACATTTATATCCCGCTCTTCCTCCAAGGAGCCCAGAGCGGTGTACTACATACTTGAGTTTCTCCTCACAACAACCCTGTGAAGTAGCTTAGGCTGAGAGAGAAGTGACTGGTCCAGAGTCACCCAGCTAGTATCATGGCTGAATGGAGATTTGAACTCAGGTCTTCCCGGTCCTCGTCCAGCACTCTAACCACTATACCATGCTGGCTCCTCAACAAGTGATGAAGAGAATTGTATCACCATTAGGTCAATGATATAATGGAATATATGGTAAAATGTTTGCCAAATGTTCTATTTGAAGAACTGTGCAATTCTAAAACTCGCACATTCCTAGCTCAACAGTGACATCATCTGACTACATTGAATTGCCCAATGGTTTCCTTTCCAGTTAGAGGCCAGGTCCTGACCATCCTGATCAACTTTCCTTCAGAGATGGTGTCTTCAGAACACTCTGTTACAGGCAGATTATTTTTTTAATGCACTTATTCTATTTAAGTAGTTATTCCAAAACAAGGAATAACTACTTTATTTTTAAAGTAGTTTTAAAAAGCTAAGGAATAGTTTTCTCCTCTGAAAGAGGTGTTAACGACAACAGCTTTCCTTAATTTAAATTATCTGATTTAATAGAAATATTTAGAAAATTAAATTTCAGTTCAGTGTATTTCCGTTTTGCATCAGTACGACTCCTGAAGACAATTGAACTCACTGGTAATTTAAACCCCTTTCTGATACCCTTTTAGGACAACAGTTCCTCCCATGTGTAAGCTAACTATGTACATGACCTTTTACAACCGTGAAATCAGTGGCCAATTCCTGACTAATGAAGCACCAGTGCTGATGATCACACACAGCCTTCAGGGACATATTTCATGTGATTCAGAGCACATCCAGGGGAAGGAGAGATTGACAAAATGTCCACCCCCACCCTTGCACAAGTGCTGGTGCTGTGCTAGCTGAACCCATCACCAGCACTTTCTGAACTGAAAGAAGAGGCGAGTTCACTGACTTTAAACTCCTGCCTTTAAACTGCACTTAAAACCTCACTGGTACTGCTACTGAAAGCAGGGAGGCTCCATGCCCACTAAGATGTGCATGATCACACTTCTGCCAGTACTCCCATTGGTAATTATGGCAGTACCAGTGGAAGTGTAGTGACACACTCCTTAGTAGGCATGCAGCCTCCCTGCTTTCCATAACAGCACCAGGTTTAAAGTGCTGCGGAAGCAGCCACTTTCCTCTCCCTTGGATTGGCAACTTGCTGCATAGAATGTCAGCCACTATGTGCCAAATTATGGCCATAATGTCTGGGTATCTGTCAGCCTCAGAATATATATATTTTTAAACCAGCTAATTTTTAAAAAAATCTAATACAATAGTCATTTGAGGAATTATTTGGGGGGGGACTTTCCTGGATGGCTCTAAGAGCAGTTTGTTGACACTCAGCTGATATGGAGCTTCCGATTTATAACATGGGCCAAGCACCATGCTGTAAACCAGTTACTATCATGATGATCAGATTGAGAATGAAATTGCATTTCTGTCAATTACTGAGTTGGCAACTGTTCAATATATCTTAGCAGCAAGATGAAGAGCGGCGTCGGCAGCTGAGAGAGAGAGCTCGTCAGCTAATAGCAGAAGCTCGATCTGGAGTGAAGATGTCAGAACTTCCTAGCTACAGTGAAATGGCTGCAGAAAAGTTGAAAGAAAGGTCAAAGGCATCTGGAGGTGAGTTAACGAACCTTGTATCTTATTCCTATGGCAACCCAGAAATCTAAGAAAGACCTTTTTGGAATTTGCTTTTATTCAGTCTTTAAAATGGCCTTTCAGGTAATTGTTGTTCACCAACTACATACATCTAGATATATGCCATACCTCTTAATTTCACATAGTCAAAAGAATACTCCTCTTCACAACTTGAATAGAAATGTGAAGATATAATCTAGATGTAACTACATAAGAGCATAAGAACAGCCCTGCTGGATCAAGCCCAAGGCCCATCTAGTCCAGCATCCTGTTTCACACAGTAGTCCACCAGAAGCCGCTGGAAGTCTACAGGCAGGAGTTGAGGGCATGCCCTCTCTCCTGCTGTTACTCCCCTGCAACTGGTATTCAGAGGTATCCTGCCTCTGAGGCTGCAGGTGGCCTATAGCCCTGAGACTAGTAACTGTTGATAGACCTCTCCTCCATGAAGTTATCCAAAGCCATCCAAGTTATTGGCTGTCATCACATCTTGTGGCAGAGAATTACACAAGTTGATTATGACTTTAAACTAGAACTATATTGTCCTCTTCCTGTTCCCTCATTGCAAGCAACCAATGCATGCTTGAGCTCAGGGCTGCTTCAGAAGTGCCTATTCAGAATAGCAGGCATCATGTAGACTTTGTGCTCCATGAGCTGTTGTTGAGCAAGACTGATTCTTTTAGATCTTTTTCGCTGTCTGGTCTGTGGCAGGCCAGTTGAGTTCGATGGGCATTTGTGAAATATGTTCATGTTGGTTAAATTAAGCAACAGTAACATTATGACCCACCATGTCGTCCCCCCCCCCCCAACACACACAAAGCCCAGTGTAGTATTGTGCCATGTTAGAGAGGCACACAGAGAGAAGAAATATGGTACCAGGCAGCCAGAGGTTACTGACTAGAGTATCATTGTGGTTTACTGGCCCACTGCCATCCAAAAAACTTGTTTCTGCTGCAGCACCCACCACTGAGGTAGAGGGAAGGCTGAAAGGCCCACCCAAGGTCAGGGGAAGGCCCCACTGAGGACATTTACTGATAGCCCTTCAAACCAGAAAGTATCCCTCCATTGAGTAGGTGGCTATCAGAAACCTGACTGTGTATGGTCTTTGAATTTTCAGTCATTATTCCCTTCCTTAGCTCAGAACAGTATTGGTGTCATACTATGTAAAAATAATTTGTCTAATTACCCCATCTTTTCTATTCTCTTCTGTGCCTCTGGAATGTATGGGCATGAATATTAGACACCCAGGATCAGAATAATGTCACACCTGGGCAACTTTCATTACACCTTTCTCCAACACTTTAGATTGAGTTACTTTAACCAGTGTTCTTTCTCTCTAAATCAGTAATACTATCTGCTGTCTACAAAAGGAAGAGTTTAAGTTTAGTGCATTGTGCTTGAAGCAATGCAAGTAACATGTGAATGTCTTTATGTCTTTAAAAATGGCAAAGTTTGCACATGCATTGTAGTGCTGGTAGAATAAAAGGCTTACTGAAACAATTTGTGACATAGACACAAGTAGACAGACATCTCATGGCTTCTATCTGAGCCTTAGTCCTCATTTCCATGTGCAGGGAGACATTAATGTGGAGGGACACTTTCAAACAAGCATTTCCCGCACCTGAAGCAGTGCATTACCATGAGAGGAGTGTGTATTTTGAACAAACTCAATGTTCATCTATTTATTTATCAAATGTGTAAACCACCCCAAACTTCCATCTCTGAGTGGTGTACCAGTTGATCATATACTCTCTGTTCACAGGCTTGGGTGAATGTGTGGAGGTCAAGGGCAGGACCAGTGGGCACAGTTCTATTGCCTCCACTTTTAGTTCATTTCTGCACATGAACAAGGCTAATTACTCTCTCTCCTTTTTGGGGGTGGGGGGTGGGAAAAGGTAATCTGAGCCCCCTGCCCTCCCTATTATTTCTGCTTCCAGGTTCCCAGCCAACACTAATTGACTATGAATATTTTCAAATCATTGTATGTACATGGAGTGTTCTCAAGGTGGTGATCTTGGGGCCAAATCAGGAAACTATGTTATTTCTCACAGCACAGTGCTGTGCATGTCTACTCAGAAGTAAGTCCTACTGAGTTCAGTGAGATCTTCTTCCAGGTAAATATGCATTGGACTGCAACACCAGTACTCCAGAAGTAAATAATAAACATAAATATTGAATAATGATGCTCATATACCTAACTTATAGGGATCCTTTGAAGAGGAAGATAATTGTTGAAATGTACTAACTGACTGGGGAAAATTGCTATTGAGGGTGTTTTTCCCCTTTCAGAAGTCAAACTCACACACACTGTTAGCACACAATTAGCACACTGTTAGAACAACTTTAATTTTATTCCATGTTTCACTGCCAGTCAGTATTTTTAAACATGCTGATTCTGATGACAATCAACTCCATGATTTTATCTAGAATAATTTTTGACTGCTGCTATTTTTAGTGGTGTTTATATGTTTTTGTTTTACTGTTGTTGTTATCTGCCTTGAGGGTTCAATGTTAAGATGCAAAGGTGTTATATGCCTACTTTAATAAATTAATAGATGTATAAAATAATTTGTCAACAGTGCTTTAAAATTTCATGAAAACAACTACATTCCATCAGATTGGGAACTGGAAACAGTGGCTTATGTTCTATGCAGCACCCTGCCAGTTCAAGAGTGGGGTATATGTGCTGGTTCCAAGCAATTCCAAACCCCTTCCACATTGCTAGGTTTACATCCTCACTGTAGCATCAATTATCCCATTAATCATTGATACAGCAATGGCACAATCCTTAGTAGTGATGGAGTCTCACTGCCTTGCTAGCCGTGTGGGTGGGGTTTGGAGTTTCACGGAGCCAGAACACATGCTCCGCTCTTGGTTTGGTGAGATCCGGTGCAGAATGTAAGCCAATGATTTGCGAGTTCTTTGTAGGTATACAGTTCTTTGGAGAAGGCTCAAAAGGGAGACACAGTAGTTATCTTTGGACTAAATCTACATCTGACATAAAAATTATCTTATTTTCAATGGAATTTGAAAATTCAATTTAGTTTCCATGTGTACAGGGATTCAAGTTGCTTGAGTCTGAACAGGTCAAGTTATATTGTACCACAATAGTGCAATTTGCTATCTCTTTTGCCATATTTCATCTTGACTTAATTTTTTTTTAGTGTACTCAGTGCTGATTTCATTCTATGTTTTCTTTTCCCTTTTTCCACATTAGTATTTTCACAGAATGTGATAGGTTGCAAGCTATATTACCTTTTATTTTGTCAATTTTATGCCACCAGCTAAATTGCTGAGCGAAAAGAGATTACTCTGTTGCTTTTTCCTCTGGACTAGCCTTTATCTTCACTGAATTTGTAAGAACTCTCAAAGATAATCTTTCATTTGGCACAAGCACAAAAAGTCTTGTAGCTTCTTTCCTCACTTATACTGTCTAGATTCTGTGTATCTCAATGAGGCTTACTTTTCATTTCCTTTTTTCTTAAATAAGAAGCAGGAAATCTGTTTGCTCATGCTCCTTCCAAAGATGCTAAAAAAAACAAAACCCTCAATACATCTTTAATTGATCACCATTTATGAGCCATTTCAAACATTCAGTTTTTTGTATGTGGAAAACATTTTAAGCGTACACCTAGAACTGTAAAGTGTCAGTGCATCAAATATGTGTTTGCAAATATGTATATTAAATAAATACACCTGTTGGAGAGCAATTATTTACTGTAGCTTTCTGCACTCAGCAGCAAACCTGGGTTTTCACCTGAATAATGTATTTATTAAATTTATATGCCATCTAAATTTATATGCATTAGAGCTTCTTATCACATTCCAATTTGCCTTATTTGTTCTACAGCAATGTAGAACTTATGCTTGATATTCTTCTCCCTCCTGCAACACTGCAAGACAAAATTATGGACCTGTGCCACCACAGCTAAATTGGCATCTTATGCCTGGTAAGCAGGGCAGTGCTGTGGGGCTCTCATCCCCTCTCCGTTCTCCCTCATCAGCTTGCAGGAAAAGTCTGTGTTTCAGCTGGATTTTCAAATCTCTTGATTCTTGAAATCTTCAGAGATGATCATTTTGTCTCGAAATGTACTACTACCCTTGTTTTGGCTTATCTCTCGATGCAAACAGTCTTCCCTGATCATTTGCTTGCCAACATAGTTAGGTTTTAATTTTTTATTTTATTGTGCAACTGTATTATGTGTTATTTTTTGAAAGCCACTTTGTGTGTTATTTTGATAACAGAAAGGCAGACTATAAATATTTAGGTGAAGACCCATCATTGACTGGACAATGTCATTTTGTGTGGATTACACTTCTAGGAAAGTTCAAAAAAGTAAATATATGTAATAGAATGCTTTATTAATATGCTTGCAAAAGGGAAGTAAAAGAACAATCGGACATTTGTAGGTTCAACTTCAAGCATTCATTTTATTGAACAGTTACCATATATGGTAAATTTGAATTCTAATAAATTTGGATCTGAGGAAGATCTTCTGCTTCTCATAGGCATGATGTTGTTTTGGAATTATTGATCTGATTATTGGGTGTTTAAAATCAGTTGAGAATAATAACAGTTAAAATATGATGATTATATTCAAAATTTCTTCTTTTTTTAAAAAAAAAAAATTAACCCTTTCCTCCAGCCTATTCCAGTGTAAAAGTGCATTGAGCTAATTTGTGGCAGGGTTGTTCATGCAAAAGTTGGTATCTGTAGAAAACCCAGAAGTATAATATGCAGAATTTGTTCTAAAAAATGCTGCAAAAAATATTTTTAGTTTTCACTGGGCATATTCCAGGTAAAAAGTTGTGCATTCAGTTAATTTCGGTGGCAGGATTGTTTATGCACAATTTGGTATCTGTAGGTCTTTGGGAAGTATAACTTGGTTTCAAATAAACAAATTCTTCAAAATAGTGTGTCCATCTGCAGTCAGGCTTTTTTCCTGCCCTCATCAGTACCATACAAGCACTATTGCACCCTATAGAAGCGGAGGACAGCAGCCAGTGGAGTACTCCTATTACTGATGGCCATTATTGCTCTGTGGCTAGACTTGGACTTTCATGCAAGATATCATGTTTATCCAGCCAGCATGGTGTAGTGGTTAGAGTGCCGGACTAGGACCGGGGAGACCCAAGTTCAAATCCCCATTCAGCCATGATACTTGCTGGGTGACTCTGGGCCAGTCACTTCTCTCTTAGCCTAACCTGCATCACAGGGTTGTTGTGAGGAGGAAACATAAGTATATAGTACACCGCTCTGGGCTCCTTGGAGGAAGAACGGGATATAAATGTAATAATAATAATAATAATAATAATAATCCCGTAATCAACGCCTTTAAACCAGTTCCTTAGGCTTCATTTCCAGTATACAGGCTGTAGGGTCATGCCACAAGATGAATTTTACTGGATTTTATTTTATTTTTAATACTTGTTGCCAACCTTTTCCCCTCCACTCTTTCCAGCACTATTCTTCCTCGTTATATCTCTGTAGAACGTCCCTGCCTATTTATCAGTTTCAGTGATGACACTGACAACCTAAAGTTGTGCTAGCAGCTTTCATGTTGCCCATGTTTGTTCCAGATCATAGAAATATAGAAAGCATATACCTTTTGAAAGCACTTTAAACAAAAGTATGGTTTTGTTTATACAAAAGCATAGTTTATACAAAAGCAAAATAAATTGTCTGCTAACGCAGTACAGAAGGTTACAATTCTCAGATGAAATAATCACAATTTTATCATCTAACAAGAGGGATAATGATCAGTGGGCATCTGGATTATTGCACACTTAACAAGCTAACAGGTCTAGTCAGCACAGCCACCTCCATACCTCTCTATAGGGAGTCACCAACAACCACCACCACTCTTCCCCTCCTCTTCATGCAGTTAATTGAGTCAACTCTGTCTTTGAAGGAGATTGATAATCTTCCTTCTCGCCTAATGTAGCTACCCTCCTTTGGAATACTCAGAGCCACACTTGATGGAACAATACTGAAGGTGATTTCATAGTTCTAGTGGTTCAGAATGCCTTCTGATTCTCTGCTCCTGACAGTCTTTTCCATGCATTTGGAATCATTTTCCATGAGGGAGCATTCCATCATATGAGCCCTCATCTGCAGTCTGAAGTGTCAATAGCTCAGTCATAAGTTTGCAACCTCATTGAGAACTAGGCTATGGACACGTAACCCATAGCCTGAAAAGACAGCTTCACATATGCTTTGGTGTGCTAATCAGATGTATGGCAAATGTCCTCCTATAAAAGAATACAACTATTTAATTAACAGCTTGTATAATAGTGTTGGAATGATTTCAAATAAATCATATAGTCAAAGAGAATAGCATAATGTGTCTCTTACAGTACTCGAGGGAGCATTGATAGTGTTTTGCATTCCTTGACCATCCACTGTATTTTCTAATAATTCCTGGTCTTCATTTGACATGCCAAATCACATGGTCATCAAGATTCTCATATTCTTTCATCTTCTCCTTGGTCTATTTGTGTCCGTAAAGGTAAAATGTGCTGTCAAGTCAATTTCGACTCCTGGTGCCCACAGAGCCCTGTTATTTTATTTGGGTAGAATACAGGAGGGGTTTATCATTGCCTCCTCCCATGCAGTATGAGATGATGCCTTTCAGTATCTTCCTATATCGCTGCTGCCTGATATAGGTGTTTCCCATAGTCTGGGAAACACACCAGTGGGAATTTGAACCGGCAACCTTCTGCTTGTTTGTCAAACATTTCCCCACTGCGCCACTTAAGGTGGATTTGTGTCCATTCCCATTTTAAAAGGATTTGTCCATCAAAATGAAGCCAAACCAAAGTAGAGGGTTTTTAAAATTCACGTTTGCTCAATGCATTTATCAATATGAGATGTGTGGCTAATTTTTGGATCAAAATGAGCATGGCTGAACCTTCCCCACACACACCTAACTTCCTGTCTTTTGTTTGCTCCAGGAATTTTTATTCCAGTCTGGCTCTGATACTCTAAAAAGCCAAGCTAGGAGAAGCAACAGATCCAGGAGAGGGATGGAAGTTTCAACTCCCCAGCTCTCCTGATATTTTGCTGCAAATATCAGCCCCTCACCCATCCTTTATAAGTGAATGGGGCAGACACATGAACAGGAAAATGTGGCTGTCGTCATATCTAGTTTGAGAGAGAGAGAGAGAGAGAGGCGTCAAGGCAGTCTCATTCAGGGGTGTAGTTATAATTGAGTGGATGGGTCCATAAAGCCCAGGGGCCCCAGCTCCACCCCTCCCTATTTGCTTCATTCTCTCCCTCTCTCTGAGGGGCCGCCAAGGAGAGGAGTGAACACGGGCCCCCTCTCCCCTACCTATGCCCCTGGTCCCAACTTAGCTCATAAAAGCTGTTAAATCCCTCTGCCTATTGATTGCCATCATTCATTGATCCAAATCTCTTATCCAGCAGGAAAAAGGGGGCTGGGGGCTGAACTATGAGGCACCTCCTACTTCCTTCCTCAAACCAATCTTTCTCCCACCTCTGTTGTTAATTGTCATGTGTACAGTGTTGATTTGATGTCCAGTTCAGGTATTTGTTTTTTAGATTCAGGTATTTGTTGTTGTTATTATTGTTGTTGTTTGTTTTTTAGGCTGAGCAAAGAGTCTTTGAGAATGTGAAACCTTATTGAGTTGAGCTTCTTATCCATGTTCCCTGTGCACCAAGGGTAGTCATAGCCACGCCAGCCAGCTGTAGCTTCTACCTTCTCCCTGCACTCTAGATAGTGGGGGGAAACAAGGACTGGAGACCTACAGAATGTCTGGAGCTTCAAAACACAGGTCACACAGGGGTCTAGCTTGATAGGACACAGGGGGACCAGCCCTTATCATCAACATGTGCTACTGGGGTCTGCACATGGGCCTCTTAACTACAGCACAAACTGCCAGGGCCTCTATTGGCATTTTAACAGCTGTACTGCAGAATTTGTTTGTGTCTCAGATTTCCAGCATTTAAATGACCAGAAAAACCAGCTAGACCTCAGGTCAAGAGGACCTCAACTTTCCAATCACGGGCTGGGCCTTGGATCTACAGGCCAGTTCATCAAGCCTTATACAGTTTGGGGCCTGGATACCTTAAGATCTGTCTTCATTCATATGTGCCTTCCTATAAGCTTTGATTCCTCAAGGAGGCCATGTCTTCTGCAAGCATTCGCTAGGATGCCTTTTTGGTGGTGGCACAAAATCTGTGGAATGTTCTCCCCATAAAGGCATGGTTGTCCCCTACTCTACACTACTTCAAGTGCTATGTTAAACCTTACCTTTTAAATTCTGCCTTTGGGGATGGGTGGTGCTTAGTTAGGGTTTGGGTGGCAATTGAAGGTAAAATAATATTTGAATTTTCCTTTGTGGATTTTGTTTTAATTCTTTAGCTGTCTTTTATGATGTTGTATAGTTTTGTTGTGTTTATATAATTTGTTCCATTCCTTTTTCTTTTTAGCCACCTAAGGTCACTTTTGGTGAGAATGTTAGGACATTTTTTTTTCATGAATTAATCCATTGAACTGTCATTTGGAAGTAAAGGTCTAAAGGCAAATATTGCCAGCTTGCTCCACAGCCAGTGAAGTCAGTAGGTCAATAGAAAAAAAAATTGTGTGTGTTTAAAATTTATTACTTAAAGGCTAAACTTTGTACACTGCCTAGAGCTGTACATATCTGGTGGTATAAAATATGAGAAATAAATAAATATTATTATTTCTTGTTTACACAGTCAGACAGGTGTTATTGACTGGTTTGTTTTATCCAGACATCGAATCCTTCCCAAGGACCTGGGATGCCAGAATTTTATTGTCAATTGTTATAGATATCGTCGCAGAATACAGGCTGTTCCCAGTAAAGCTGCTTTTTGTAATTGGCTGATGGTGATTTCTGTGGCCCCTATGGTGTTGAGGGGCTCTTCAAGGTCTTTTGGAACTGCACCTAGGGTGCCAATTACCACTGGGATTATTTTGGTCTTTTTCTGCCACAGCCTTTCAATTTCAATTTGTAGATCTTTGTATTTTGTGATTTTTTTCTATTTCTTTTTCTTCTATTCTGCTATCCCCTGGTATTGCTATGTTGATTATTTTGACTTGTTTTTCTTTCTTCTCGACTACAGTTATATCTGGTGTATTGTGTGGCAGATGTTTGTCTGTTTAGTCGGAAGTCCCATAATATTTTTACATCTTCATTTTCTTCAACTTTTTCAATTTTATGGTCCCACCAATGTTTGGCTACAGGTAGCTTGTATTTTTTGCAGATGTTCCAGTGTATCATCGCTGCTACTTTGTCATGCCTTTGTTTGTAGTCAGTCTGTGTGATCTTTTTACAACAGCTGATTAGGTGATCCACGGTTTCATCTGCTTCTTTACAAAGGTGGCACTTGCTGTTTGTGGTGGATTTTTTGACTTTTGCTCTTATTGCATTTGTTCTTAGTGCCTGTTCTTGTGCAGCCAGTATTAAACCCTCTGTTTCATTCTTCAAGTTGCCATTCGTACGCCATTGCCAGGTCTTGGTGATGTCTGATTTTCCACTTATATTGTGCAAATATTGACCATGCAGTGGCTTATTTTTCCATTCTTCTGCTCGGTTCTTGACTTGTTCTTTCTTGTAGGCCTGCTTTGTTTCATTGGTGTTGAATAGTTTCGCATTATTGACCATTTGAAGTGCATCTTCTTCACTGTCCTTTATATATTCTTCAAGGCCTCTTTTCTCCTCCTCTGCTGTTTGATGGACTTGCAGCATTCCTCTTCCACCTGAGCTGCGAGGGAGGTATAGCCTATCTACATCACTGCGGGGGTGCAGAACATGATTGATGGTCATGATTTTCCTGGTCTTACGATCTAGCGTCTCTAGCTTTGCCTGGGTCCAGTCTATTATTCCTGCAGTGTATCTGATAACAGGTATAGCCCAGGTGTTTATGGCTTGTATGGTGTTCCCGCCATGAGTTTGGACTTGAGGATTTTTCTAACTCTCCTGATGTATTCACTTCCAAATTTTATTTTAACTTCAGTGTGTGCGATGTTATCAGCCTGGAGAATGCCCAAGTATTTGTAATGTTCTTTCTCTTCCAGGTTCTTGATCCTGCTTCCATTGGGCAGTTCTATTCCTTCTGTTTTTGTTATTTTCCCTCTGTTCATTATTAATGCAGCACACTTGTCTAGTCCAAACTCCATTGCTATATCGCTACTGAATATACGGACAGTGTTTAGCAGTGATTCGATTTCTGACTGGGACTTTCCATACAACTTCAGATCGTCCATGTACAGCAGATGGTTGATTTTACTTGATGTTTTTAATGTTTGGTATCCGAGGCCTGTTTTGTTTAGTATTTGTGAAAGTGGGGTCATGGCGATTACAAACGACAGAGGGGATAGTGAGTCCCCTTGGAAAATGCCTCTTCTAATGTTAACCTGTCCAAGTGTCTCGCCATTGATTGTTAACTGTGTACTCCACATGCTCATTTCTTTTTTTATAAATATCTGAATGTTTTTGCTGACACCAGTTGTTTCTAAACATTTTAGTATCCATGTGTGAGGCAATGAATCGAAGGCTTTCTTGTAGTCAATCCATGCAACACTTAGATTTGTTTTTCTTCTCTTGCAATTTTCTAAAATCATTTTGTCAAACAGCAGCTGGTCTTTTGTGCCTCTGGTGTTCGGGCAATTTCCTTTCAGTTCAACTGGAAGCTGTTTGTTAGTTAATAAGTGTTGCATCACTTCATCTGCTATTATTCCAGTTAATAATTTGAACATGGTTGGCAGACAGGTTATCGGTCTATAATTACTTGGAAGTGCACCTTTTGCTGGGTCTTTCATATGAGATGAGTTTTCTCAGTTGTTAGCCATTGTTCAATATCACCTCCTTGCAAAATGTGATTGAACTGTTTTGATAGTTGTTTATGAAGGCTTGTTAGGTGTTTAAGCCAAAAGCCATGCAGTTCATCGTCACCTGGAGCAGTCCAGTTTTTAATTTTCTTTGCTCTTTCACTTATTAATTCTGGTGTTATTATTAGATCTTGCATTTGTTGGTTACATTTTTGACCTCTTTCATCCAGCCTGCTTTTTTATTATAATCTATTGGATTGTCCCATAATTTCCCCCAGAATTGCACTGTTTCTTCTTCATTTGGTGTTTCTAGGTTTCTTGCAGTTTCTCCTTCTATGCTTTGGTAGAAACGTCTCTGATTCGACTGGAATTGGAGATTCTGCCTGTGTTGTGTAATTCTGGCTTCATATCTGCTAATCTTCTTTGACACTGCTGTTATTTGCTGCTTTATTATTTCCAGGACTTCTCTAATTTTCCTTGAATCTAGGTGGTATTTTTGGATCAGATACTGTTTGGTGTTTCCATTCTTCAGCTTCTTGTCTTTCATATCTTTCAATTTACTAGTATCTGATCTAAGCCTGGAGATTTTATTTTCTAATCTAATCTTCCATTTAGGTGATGTACTACTTTATTTTTTTACAGGTCCATTGATCTTATATCTGAGCTCTTGTGTTGTTATTGTTGCTGCACTGTACATTAGTTGGTTTGTTTCTTGCAAATTATTGGTTGTTATTTCTGCAAGTGCAGCATTGACATCTTTTAATACCTGAGCAAGTTGTTTTTTGGCAACTGTTTTTAGAGCTGGAAGTCGGACCCTGGTGTTTGTTTGGTTCATGTGCTCAGTTATTTTTTGCTTTAGTTCTTGTTGCTTTTCTGTTAAATGGCATTTGGGTTTTTGAGGTGAAGGCAAAGGGGAGGTTGTCTGGTTTTGATTTTGAAACAGTTCAGTAACAGTGGCATCCTCTATTTCCAACACCTCCTCCACCTGCGCCTGAGCAACTGCTTCAGTTGGTGGTAATTCTTCTTCCATGTCTTGAGCCTGTGTTGCTCTTTGCAGTTCTTCCAGCTCAACTCCTGTGAATACTTTATTTCTTATTATGAATCTTCTCTGGTCTGCTAGCCTTTGTTCTGTTATTTCTGTATCTGGATGCTTCTCTTTCCAAATTTGGTAACCTCTTCTAGTTGGACTAGACTTGTAATAGCAGATCATTATTTCCTTGTTGGCATTTTTTGTATATTTTTTTCGGTTAAGCGGCGTTTCTTCCAGTAACTTTACTGTCTCCAGCACTGGTTGCTCAACTGAAGATCCTGAGTCTTGTAGCCCACTTGCCACCAGATGTCCAGGGACTCCAGCACCTGGCGCGGTCCTTGTTGACCCGGGCGACGACCGATCCGGTATAGATTTATTAAAGTTACGTCTCACCATACTGTTGATGGGAGAGGCACTCTTTGTCTGGCTCCTCTGGTGAGACCTGTCCAGTATGGTTGGACCTCTGGCATAGCTCTCACCTTCCTCAGAGCATGCAAGCCCCACAACCACGCCAAGGTAGTGCCTCACTGGGGGTATTATTATTATTATTATTTTATTTTATTTTATTTTTTTATTTTTTTAAGAACTGGCCCTATTGTCTGAACCTTCCTTTTGAAGATACTGGGGACTAAAAGCTACTAAGGTTCCAGAAACATTTTTTCAGACTTCTGTGCTCAACAGCTGGGTCACAACTTGCTACTGACTAAACTCAGCTTCTTTCCTGCCTTTGTCCGTTCACTCTGCTCCTTCTAGTCACTTGTGTTGTAGAGGTGGGTTACAGGATAATCTGTTTTGTTTCTTAGATAACTTAACTGCTCCTTGACAGTTTTGAGACTATCCCTTCTTCCAGTGTTTCCCTCAGGCTTTTCTGCTTATTTAGCCATTAACTAACTCTGAAACTCTGTGCTTGGTTCAAGTGAGCATGCTTAGGATTTGCACTCATTTCAATACACTGACAACAGTACTGTGGCAATTATATGCCTTTAAGAGGAGGAGCATTTGTTCTGCTGTGAACTGTGTAGGGAAAGGTTTTGCCCAAATTCTTATTTTTCAGCACATCTATAATGAATGCAGTACCATTTCAGCCCTGAACAAAGTGTGTAACACCAGTAAATGTTTGCCTGTAACATCAAAATGACTCATTATCATGGTCAGTTAGCTGAGCAGAATACTTGAACTTGACACATCCATTAACAGTAGCAAGTTCCAAAACAGGTTGTAGAAATTATGCATATAATTGATATATTAATGACTTTAAAAATTTAATTTTTCTATAAACTGATGGCTACATTTCAGTAACCCTTTCTATGCCCTAGATGAATGTGCTTAGCTAAACTAAAATGCTAATGTCTTTTAATGATTTGATGCTTGTACAAGACAAAAATCACTAACCTTACTACTATATGTTCCTACAGATGAGGATGGAAATCATAATATTGAAATAGTTACTAATGAGGAAAAGCCTGAATATACTGTTACTGGTGGTGAAGATCAACATACTAACCTAGAAAATGACCTTGATTCTAATGGTAATTCGACTAATACTGCCTTGTATCTTTTGTATGACTAACACTAGTTTCATCATCAGTCCTTTTTACAATATGTTCACCTAGTATTGCATCCATTAAGAAACTTTTTAATCTTTAGAGTTGTTTGTTTTTCATTAATGTCTTCTCTGCATGTTTAGTATTGCTTGAAATTTGATTATTTCATAATTTGATAGACAATTATAGATTTCAATATATATTCCTATTATTCCTGAAATGGGGTGTGAGAATGACTGCAGATGACTGCAGTGTATTGGATCCACATTTATTTTCTTCCAAAGATGCATTTGTTTATACTGAATGAAGTTTTAGTTTTAATCTGGTAAAGTATGAACAACATTGTGATTAGTGCTACCGGCAATAACATATAGAAATATAGACTATGATTAAACTGCAAACTGAGAACAATGATGGTTGAAGCTAAGGATGAAACCCTGTTCATGCTAACTAAGGGAAGGTAGGTCCCTTTGGACTTGGTGAGTCTTATTTCCAAGTAATCATGCATAAATTCCTCTTATAAATTCAGATTACTAATAACTTAAACCCGGGCTCAAAATGCTGCTCCCTAAACATTTTTATCAGCCAGTGTCGTGACTAATACAGTGCTTGTTCATCAAACACAGTTGTGTTAGTGCAAGAAGATAACATCACTGAACGAAATCACATGGATGCTTGAAATTGCTCTATTGTGCAAAAGTTCCCTGTGAACAAATGGGGCATGCCACAAGTTGCACACCTTGTTGTGCAAGTGCAAAGAGATTTGCACTACTAGTCTGGAATGCAAGCTCCATACCTAGCACAATTAGCTAGCACAACAGCCTTATGCATGTGTGGTTAATGTTAGACATTGATAAGTATGTTGATTAGAGGTGAGCAAATTACCCCATCTCAGTACAGTCAGCTGCAATTCCCTGTAATCGTGGCAGCATTTTCTCCAGTCTGTTCTCTGAGGTAGTTTGGAGGGCATTCATTCTCCTTTAGGATGAATCCTTCCTACTCACCCCAGGAAGCAGGACCAAAAATATCTTAACCCACAATTCCCCAGACCGACTCTGCCTCACAGCTAAAAAGCAGGACTTTATGGGAGCTCTTTAAGAGCTCACTGGAAATTGTCAGAGAAGAGAGCTGGTCTTGTGGTAGCAAGCATGACTTGTCCCCTTAGCTAAGCAGGATCCACCCTGGTTGCATGTGAATGGGAGACTAGAAGTGTGAGCACTGTAAGATATTCCCCTCAGGGGATGGAGCCACTCTGGGAAGAGCAGAAGGTTTCAAGTTCCCTCCTTGGCTTGTCCAAGATAGGGCTGAGAGAGAGATTCCTGCCTGCAACCTTGGAGAAGCCACTGCCAGTCTATGAAGACAATACTGAGATAGACCGACCAATGGTCTGACTCAGTATATGGCAGCTTCCTATGTTCCTATGTCTTTGAAATTTTTTCTTAGTTTCAGATAAAAATGGGCAAGTGCCTCAACAACTTCTTGACAAATAATATGTTCAAGATGGAGACCTCATGAGCCAGAGTGGCTCCTGAAGATCAGCAGGGCTTCCTTCTCAGAGGCATGGCTGCATATAATGTTCCAGGAGACACGAGGAAAGGCTATGTGCTTTGCTCACACTCAGACACCTCCAATACAAGGCTCTCCCATTTTACCTCATGGCAACTTATAGAGTGTTCATCAAAGTATTGGTGGCACTGGTGACTCAATTTTATCTTCAGGTGTATATTTTCTATACACCTGTCTTGATGATGTGCTAGTATAGTCAAAGCAGTGGCGGAGCCTGACCCCCAGCGGCTTGTGTGCGGCAGCGGCCCCGCTCACCCCATCCCCTGCGTCTGACGTCAGACGCATGGGCTAGCCACACCCCCGCGTCTGATGTCAGACTCAGGGAGCGTGGCCTGGCTCCTGAGCGGAGCCGTTTAACTTCTGTTTAACTTCTTTAACTTTAGACTTGGGCTGGCACTGCGTTTGCAGCGCAGCCCAGAGCAGCTCTTCCCTGCAGGAAAGAGCCGCTCCGGGCTGCCCCGCGAATGCAGCACCAGCCATTTAACTCCAGAAGGGGCCACGTGGCACCTTGGCGGCACTTGCTGTTTGTTGTTGATTTTTCTACTTTTGCTCTTATTGCATTTGTTCTTGGTGCCTGTTCTTGTGCAGTCAATATTAAACCCTCTGTTTCTTTCTTCAAGTTGCCATTCTTAAGCCATTGCTAAGTCTTGGTGATGTTTGATTTTCCAGTTATATTGTGCAAATATTGACCATGCAGTGGCTTGTTTTTCCATTTTTCTGCTCGGTTCTTGACTTGTTCTTTCTTGTAGGCCTGCTTTGTTTCATTGGTGTTGAATAGTTTCGCATTATTGACCATTTGAAGTGCATCTTCTTCACTGTCCTTTATATGTTCTTCAAGGCCTCTTTTCTCCTCCTCTTCTGTTTGATGGACTTGCAGCATTCCTCTTCCACCTGAGCTGCGAGGGAGGTATAGCCTATCTACATCACTGCGGGGGTGCAGAGCATGATTGATGGTCATTGTTTTCCTGGTCTTACGATCTAGCATCTCTAGCTTTGCCTGGGTCCAGTCTATTATTCCTGCACTGTATCTGATAATAGGTATAGCCCAGGTGTTTATGGCTTGTATGGTGTTCCCGCCATCATCATTATTACTGTTTATTTATTTATTCGATTTCTATACCGCCCTTCAAAAAATGGCTCAGGGAGATTTACACAGAGAAATAACAAACAAATAAGATGGAACCCTGTCCCCAAAGGGCTCACAATCTAAAAACAAACATCAGATAGACACCAGCAACAGTCACTGGAGGTAGTGTGCTGGGGTTGGATAGGGCCAGTTACTCTCCCCCTGCTAAATAAAGAGATTCACCACATTAAAAGATGCCTCTTTGCCAAGTTAGCAGGGGTTTAGGGCCTGCTCTATTGCGGTGATGGTGGTGAAGAAATCCTACTTTTCCACCACCATTGCATCTGCTCAGTGTCGTCCAGCAGAGCTTTTTCTAGTGGTTTGGGGCCTCCTAGGTGAGGACCCCAAAGACCATCAAACAGAACCATCAGCAGCCCGCTGTGACCAATTTGTGTTATATTTTGCAGATAAAATTGCTTGCATCCGTTCTGATTTGGATGCTAAGATTTATGTGGTGCCGGAACTGGATGTTGCCAGTGCACCATCTGGTCCTGTTATATTGGATGGTTTTCAGACTGAGTTGCCTGAAGAAGTGGACAGTCTGCTTGGAAGGCTGAGGCCTACCACGTGTGTGCTTGACCCTTGCCCTTCATGGTTGATGAAGGCTTCTAGGAAGTGACTGAGTCCATGGGTGATGGGGGTGGTGAATGCCTCTATAAGGCAGGGGGTGGTGCCCCTTCAGCTGAAGGAAGCAGTCATCAGGCCCCTCCTAAAAAAGCCCTCATTGGACCCAGATGATCTGAAAAACTTCCGACCAGTTTCTAATCTCCCCTTCTTGGGCTAGGTGTTGGAGAGCGTGGTGGCATCTCAGCTCCAGGCTGCCCGGGATGAATCCGATTACTTCGATCCTTTCCAGTCTGGCTTCCAACCTGGATATGGGACGGAAACTGCCTTGGTCACCCTGGTGGATGACCTACGCCAGGAGATAGACAGAGGGAGTGTGACTCTGTTGATTCTCCTGGACCTCTCAGCCGCTTTTGATACTGTCGACCATGGTATCCTTCTGGGATGTCTCTCTGGGTTGGGACTTGGGGGCACAGTTATATAGTGGCTCCTTTCCTACCTTGGGGGTTGTACTCAGAAGGTGGTGCTGGGCGATGCTTGTTCCACCCCTTGGCCTTTGGCCTATGGGGTGCCATAGGGATCTAGTCTGTCCCCCATGCTGTTTAACATCTATATGAAACCTCTGGGAGAGGTAATCTGTAGGTGTGGGCTGCAGAAGTCAGCAGACACCAGGGAGGCAGTGGATGCTCTGAACCATGGTTTGGAGGCTGTTCTGGACTGGATGGGGGCAAACAAGCTGAAACTTAATCCATATAAGATGGAAGTGCTCTGGGTTGGTAAAAGTGATTATCTGAGTAGTGAGGTAAATCTGGTCTTGGGTGGGGTCACACTCCCTCTGAAAGACAAAGTCCACAACTTGGAGGTGTTTCTGGACCCAATGCTGTCCTTGGAGGCACAGGTGGCAGCGGTGTGCAGAAGTGCCTTTTACCAGCTACGGCTGGTGCATCAGCTGCAACCCTACTTGGAGAAGTCGGACCTGACCTCAGTCACTCATGCTTTGGTAACATCCAGATTGGACTACTGCAATGTGCTCTATGTGGGGCTGCCCTTGAAGACAGTTTGGAAGCTTCCGCTGGTTCAGAATTCTGCCACAAGGATGCTTATGGGTGCAAATCGCTTCACGAGTATTACACCCATCTTGCATCAGCTTCATTGGCTACCAGTCCACTTCCAGGCTATATTCAAGGTGCTGGTATTGACCTTTAAAGCCCTACACAGCTTGGGGCCAGGGTACCTGTCAGACCGCATTCGCCCATATGAACCTGCCAGGAGCCTCCGCTCATCATCTCAGGCCCTGCTCATGGCCCTGCCACTAACAGAGATCCGATTGGTAGAGGGGACTAGAGACAGGGACTTTTCAGTTGTGGCCCTCAGCTTTGGAACACCCTCCCTGAAGTGCTTCGCCATGCTCCCTCTTTCAGTGTTTTTAAGAAACAACTAAAAACACATCTTTTTAAAGAGGCTTTTTAATGTTTTGCCTGTTGTGTATATCTGGTAGGTTCTTTAGTTTTTGTTTTTATAATTTTTTAGTTTTTAGCTTTAAGATTTTAATTTGGAATTTTAAAAGCTAATTTTGATTGTGGTTTTAGCTTGGATTTTTAACTTGTTTAATTTGGTTAATTTTATTAGTCTCATTTTATACTGTAACTGTTTTGTAAATGTTGTGAGCTGCCCCGAGCAGTAATGTACTGGAGGGGCGGGATATAAATGTTTAAAATAAAATAAAATAAATAACTGTGGGAGGCAGCAAGGCAGGCTGGCTGTGCAGGATCCTGAGTGGCAGGAAATTTTCTCAACTCTTAAAGGCATAATCTGCCTTCCCCATCGCCCCCCGCCCAATCCTAGCAACACCAGCCACTACTGAAAGGTTTAATCCCATCCAGTGCTCTGGCCATCCAATAGGGTTCACTCAAACCTCATGCTGGGACTAGGAGAATTCAAAGCAGGCTATCCATGCACAATTCACTTCTACAACATACAATGTATCAAGTGAAGAAGCTTCAATAATTGTAATTGCTCCATCTTGGCAAAATCATACATTACTGAGTTTCTTTTAGTGCAGCCATACATTTGGAAGTGGATAACTTGATCACCAGGTGAATTCAGAACTGCCAGTTTACTTATTTTGGTCACAGGTAAGAGTGAAGATACACCTATGTAATGCTTATAGAGTGTTTAAAGCACTCAGACAGAGTTATTGTTTGGCTAACAACAAAATAATGTATGTCAAGGATTGAGGCTGTTCACATGAGTAGCCAAGCCTGGGCTGCCCGGGTGAAATGCTGAGAGCAAGCCCATTCCCAACACTTCCTTGGTCCCAAGCCTGGGAACTTACCCCAGGTTTTAACCTGGGTTTAAATGCGCAAGTGCACCCTTAACTCAAAGTCCAGGGTCATGTTTGGGCATGAGCTGCTGGCAGCCCGTGCACATTCAGAGCCAAACAGCAAGAGCGCCTGGCAGGCACGGTGCATTGAGGGATGCCGGAGGATTTCCTCCTCTGGTTCTCTCTGGCTCTGCCACTGGTTCTCCTCTGGTTCTCTCTGGCTCTGCCACTCACCACAGCACCGATTATGTGTTAGGCAAGCGGCAGAGCTGCCAAATGATCCTGTGCGGAGAGGCAAGCAAGAGCCTGCCTCCCCACCAGCCCTCTACCCTGCCAGCCCATATGGTCATGTGCACAACCTTATTATATTGTTACCAGCCATACATAAATCCTGTAAAATAGGTCAGGATAATTATCCTCGTGTTCTAGGCCAAGAGAGGGTGGTATTCCTTAGTTCTTATAGTAGTCCTCCTCCCTCAGCAAAGAGATAATAATTGACCTGGGAATGTCCTGCTTTGTAGTTAGTCACTATACGATACTGGCTTGTTCCGTATTTGGACAATATAATAAGGTTGTGCACATGACCATATGGGCTGGCAGGGTAGAGGGCTGGTGGGCTTAAGAGGTTGACCACTTAGGAATAAATCATTTACGAAAAGGAGCAATATATGTGCAGCATCACCAAGCATAACTATCTTGCAGTAAAATTACAGCAGTTTCTCAGGTGGATATGTTGGCATGCATTTCTTCTGCTTAAGTGAAGTGTATATTACAGCTGTGGAGGTCGTATCTGATGCTGGAATTCCCAGCCCACACCACCAGGAGGCATCAGAGTGTGGGACAAGTGCCCCAGGTAGCACGCTGGTGGTGGGGGCCCTTTAACTGCCCGCCCAGCACTGTCACGGCAGCAGTTCAGCAATTCTCAGTAGCTTGGGTGGGGCAGGCAGGGAGTGATGCAGGTCAGCCTGGGAAGCCCAAGCGGCTGCTGGGAGGATGCATGGGCCTCCTGGGATTGTAGTCACGCTAGGAACTACTCCCATGGGAGAAGTTCTCCTGTTGTCCCAAGGATAACAGGCACCAGGCAGTGACATCATTACTCCACATCACATCCAGAAAAGAGCAAGATGTTGCCTGCAGCAGTGGTTCACCGGGGGGGGGGGCTGTCCTTAAGGCATGGCAAGCAGGGTGACTGCCCCCTTCCCTGCTCTTTTAACCCCAATTGGAATTAACTGGAAGGGGCCCCCCCACTGGTTGATTTGCCCCGGGTCCCACACCCCGCCAGGGCTCTCTAAGGACAGCCCTGATGAGGGGGCTGCAGCTGGTGAGCAGGGGGAGCTGCTGCTGGTGGGTGAAGGAGCAGCTGGTGGCAGGGCCTGCCCAAAGAATTGGGCATGGGGTGCCACCTGCGTCACTACTCCACTGCATATAATGAATAGTTGAGTAGAGAGAATGTATGATTAACTCACCCTATTTTGAGTTTTTGGTAAACCTGAATAAGAGCAATTGTTTGACTTGTGAAGCATGTGATTCTAAGCTTGATTACTTGGAACTGAGTTCATTGGGAGTTAATTTCAAAGAAATATGCTAAGGATCATGTATTACTCATTATATATGATGTGTAATATAAACTCAGTATATGTTTTGTTCATTACTTTTAATCCTATGTACTTGTGCTTGTCATGAAGTTCCATTGAAATAAATGCGACTTACATCTAAGTAAATTTATTTACCTGGTGACAGTAGTTTATTAGATGCTGCACTAGTGCAGTGCAGTTGAAGGAGTCAAGGGTGCAAGCCATGGGAGAGCAGAGGAGAGAGTCTGCTTTATTTATTTATAGCATTTTTTTTTAGACAAAATGAAAAAAGAAAGGAATTACTGTTGCTATACTTTCTCAGGTTCTGTATTCAATTTCCATCTCAGTTGCAATTTAAAGATTTCAAATAGAGCAATGCAAATATAATCTGTTTTAAATTGATACATTGTTACAGTGATTTTGCATCTAAATGCATCTCTCTGATTTATTGTGGTGTTTGCATATTTAGCTGAACAGAACAGCAAGTTGGTGGATTTGAAACTGAAGAAGCTCCTAGAATCCCAGCCACAAGTGGCAAATTCACTCTCCAGTGCTGCTCAGAAGGCAACTATTGATAACGCAGAGCATGAGTTTAAGGTAAGTTTTGACTAAAGCTTTTGTCTCAGAACATGAACATTCTGGATTCTGATTTGTATTTCACGGTAAAGAAAACTATTTCTTTTAAGTCTTTCCAAGACCAAAGTGTTGTGACTTATGGCTGTGCAGCTGTATATATTTTGCTTGTATAATTACAAACAACAGACATTAAATTTTGCCCATATGCTACAAATGTGATTTCAGCGCTTGCTTGTACAGTGATTGTTTCCTTCGGCCACTGTACTGTAAACCTTTTTTTTAGATTCTTGCTTTTCAGCTAGTTTGCTAATTTGCAGCATTTATGAAGATGAAGTAAAGCACACTATCCTACTCCCACAAAAGCCAATAGGAAAGCTTTCATAAATAGGGGTGTGCACAAAGCATTTCGTGCACATCGGGGGGGGGGTGAGCAGAAGGAGTGCAAAGCAGTGCCTCCCACCCCCAATCCCCTCAGACATTCCATAAGGATACCATGGTCAATAGTATCGAAGGCCACCAAGAGATCCAAAAGGACCAACAGCGTCACACTCCCTCTGTCAATTCCCAATTGGAGATCATCCATCAAGTCAACCAAGGCAGTTTCCACCCCATAGCCTGCCCAAAAGCCAGTTTGAAATGAGTCTAGATAATCAGTTTCATCCAAGATTGCCTGGAGCTGGGAGGCCACCACCTTCTCAATCACCTTGCCCAGCAATGGAAGGTTGGAGACAGGCTTGTAGTTACTTAACTCTGAGAGATCCAACACGGCTTCTTTAGAAGAGGTTTAATTATTGCCTTCTTAAGACAGGGAGGCATCCTGCCCTCCCTCAGAGAAGCATTTATAATCTCTACCAGGCCCTCTACAACAGCTTCCCTGCAGGTAGTATAAGCCATGTCAGGCAAGGCTCAAGAGGGCAGGTGATAGACTGCACCATTCCAAGCAACTTGTCCACATCCTCAGGAGTCACAAACTGAAACTGATCCAGGGCCATCACATGAGAGGAGCTGCTAGACACCACGACATCAGGCTCTGTAACAATTGTGGAGTTTGAATCTAAGTCTAATCTTATTTTAAGTCTCTCTTAATAGTCACTGTCGATTTTGCTTTCTCGAAATCAAACTTTTGCATAACCCCAAACACACGTAAATGATTTGGAGATAACAAAATTCTTTTCTGTCACCTATGTTCTATAAGGTAGAGAAATTCTGCCATATTGTTTGTATGGATGGGGTTGGATGATTCTATCCTCAGGCTCACTCTCTAGCTACTTTTACATAGATTTTTATTGGTGCATCCCATCAGTTTATTGTCTTCATTCAGGTATAGCTATTAATAGCAAGTGAAAAAGATCTCGAGGGCTATGAGGGTAGTTCCACTTATGTACAACTTTTCACCCACCTGCAGACTGTTGGTATATACACTGCTGACTGAAAGGATTTCCTTCCCCAGATACAGAGATGCTTTGAAGTCCCAAAACAATGACTTTCATTGCTTTTTCCCTTACACTGTCGGTTCCGATAAATTGGTGATGAAAGTGTGTGGCAGCAGCAGAGGACTTTCAGTCTCTATCTTTGAACAAAGGGAAGCTTGGATCAAGTCTGATTTTTGCGTTCAATTTAGCTTTCTGCAGTGGATTTAATGCAAAATGAAGCTGGCCCTGGAATAATACAATGGATTGAAAAGGCTAACTGAATTAGTGGGCTTAGAGGAATACATTTGTAAAGTGGCAGAAGTCCCCAGTCATAAAAAGGCTTCTTAAAATGGGATTTACTGGCTAATCGCACTGATATTTTAGCATGTTGCCAGGCCTAAAAAATTAGTCATGTTTGTTTATTTTGGTAAAGACCTGAGTTTGACTATCAGATGACTATTGTATGAACAGCTAGAAGCCATTCTTTTCTTGGAAAAGCAAAATCACAGCAGCCTGGTTGCTGAAAAAACAGCTCTGCTATGGGTGATGCTTTACAGAAATAAAAGTTAACTCAATAAATAGCACACCACCCCCCTCATTTAGGTCAATTTGATGTCAGTTAATGTGACCAAAATGGTACTTCTCTCTCTGTTTCTCTCTATATACACACTTTTGTATTAATTGAGGGATGCTTTTTTCCCTTTTTTAAAGTTACTGCAACAAAAGGGGTAGCTAAGTCCAAACAGTTATTTTTTTAATGTGTTATAAAGAATATGTGGTGTCCATCTGTTCTCTTCGAGCTTTCAGCATTGAGTTGGATTTGTGTTTTTAATAAAATGCAGTTTACACGTTTATAAATGAGGCATTCTGTGTTTGTGGAAAAGGATAAACTGTTACCTTCCCTGGAGGATTCTGTATCCCAGGCCTCCTTGAGGCTAGAGAATAGGCCATTGGAGAACTCCCTCATTACCAATTGTCTCAATGCAGAGGAAGGGCAAAGTCTTGGTAGCTTTTGATAACCAGTTTCAGCATTCAGCAGGCTTAGCTATTAGTCATGCATCTTAGCCTTTCCCTATTTACTTTCAAAACACTTAATAAAAATAATAATAGATTAGGTATCAAATGAAATATTTGTTTGGTACACAGCACCTCGGTATCTGCAGTTTCCACACACTGCGGTGGTTTAGTCTTCTGGGATATTTCATGTTGATAGACCCATTTGAATTTGTTACCAATATTAACATAGGAAGCTCTGGAAAATGGTAATTGTAGTTTTCTTAGCTGTAAAAGGCTTACTTACAGATCTGGATTCGGAAAGTTATAGCTGATGAAATGCAGTTCATTGGGGTAGTATTATAATCCTACCTTTTATCCTTCATCCAGCACTGGTGGTTCATCTCAATGGGCATAAAATTAGAAATGAGTTCTTCTTGTCATATGAGTCTCTGGGTCCATGCAACATGACAGAATTATTTAGAGGGGCAAACTGTGTGTAGAAAAAAACAAACACTGCTTTGCTTTTTAAAATTGTAGATCATATTCAGGGGTAGGTCCACTGCTGTATAATCATTATTTTTATATATATATATACACACACACACACACACACACACACACACACACATATCACACAGGTAAATCCAAGTTGGAGAAGAGTAATCTTTCATTAAGCTCAGCTTTATCCAAATATACATTTGGATGCAGTTAACTTATCTCATTGTCTATTAGCAGTATCCTGGTTGAAGTTGCCAAATAACCAAAGGCTTCTTTTGCCAAAGCTATTTTTAAGACTTGGTATTGTGTCTTTTTCTGGATCCTGTTATCATTTTTATCTAACACTATCTGAGTTGTGTTGTCTCTACATAATACTCTCTTATTGAAATGTGTATTTCTCATTTGCAACTGCACATGTGTAAACAAAAGAACCTGATGCATGTTCTTGATTTTTTCTTGCAGAATGAGACAGAGGAACATCGTGCTGAGCGATTACAAAAAGCAACAGAACGTTTTAGAAATCCTGTTGTGTTCAGCAAGGACTCCACAGTCAGAAAAACTCAGCTTCAGTCATTCAGTCAATATGTTGAAAACAGACCAGGTAGGCAAAAATGTTCTAAAAAGCTGTCCTCCACTCCCACCCCCAATCTTATGATTTAATAATATTTGACAATAAATATATTAAAAACCAGATAATGTAAGTCCACATTTCAATACACAAATATCAAGTATTATAATAATTTTACATGTCTTTCCTTCCTTTTTTTCAAGAGATGAAAAGGCAGAGATCAATACAGGAAGATACAAAGAGAGGAAATGAGGAGAAGGCAGCGATAACTGAAACTCAGAGGAAGCCATCAGAAGATGAAGTGCTTAATGTATATTAATTTTTTGTCTGGTTTCATGATTGCTGATAATTCTCAACTGTATGTGGAAATAGTGCCTTTATTTGTTAAAATGAGATGTTAGGTTTTCTTAGATGTCAATCTCCAGTGCATTCAAAGCAGAGTGAGAGGGGTACGCTGTTGAATTAGTCTGCAGTGTGGTGATAATTGTCAGATAAAAAAAATGAATTTTTCAGAGTTCCACAGCTCCAGCTTCCTTGAGACATTTCCATCAGGGCACTTCCCATAAAGAGATTCCAGTATTGATCTACCGGGAGGATTTTAATTATTACAATAGCAGATACTGCAGAGCTGCAGTTAGAGGGAAAAGTCACATGAGACCTGCTAGAATTTCTCAGCCAACCCATTTTGTTGGCTTGGGTTAATGGGTGTTCAACCTTTCCATTATCCAGATCAGCCGTGAATTACTAGCTGAATGATGTTTGCATTAATATAATATATATGGTAATTTCTTCACTTAATTAACGGGGAGGTTCAGCTCAGTAGGGGTATGGGCTGATCATGTGTAAAATTGATTTGTGAGGGAAATATTTGATAGACCGCAGGGAGAAAGCTGCTTTTGATGGACAGCTGCAGGACAGAAGCAGGAAGAACAAATTTTGACCTGAATAGGTTTCCCCCCTTTTTTTTTCTTATTTTCCTTTCCCCTCCTTTTTTTGTGCATGTGTGTGGAGGCACAACATGCTTTTTCATGGTGGTCATTTGTTGCTGTCCACTATTTCTCTAAATGTGCAAGTGTTTTTGCTGAGGCGAGTCAGTGCCATCTACAGAATTTGAAGTGTTCTAATTTTTGTATTAATGACCACAGATTTTCGCAATCTGCCAGCTGATGATTTTGTTTTAATTTAAGAGCAGTTGTGCTTTAATAGAGCCGAAGAAGTTTTGCTCAGCAGGTTCACAATATAGTAATGTAAATTGTACACATGAACCCTGGGGAACTTTCTTCCTTTTAATCTAATAGCATTCTATATAGTTTTGAGAGCTGGCATTGGCAAAGTTTTCTTATTCTTTTGCTTAATTGTGTAGGATGGTAGGCAGTTCCCTTTTATTGATAATACATTTCACTATCATTCCTCCCTCTAAATTTATTCTAGTCAAGTAGCCTAAGGCAAAGTCATCCCATTTTTAAGGGCGTGGTGAGAATGAGACAAGTTAACTATGCTTCCTTTCAAGAACTGGGTTTCCCCCCGCCCATGCTTACTAAGTTTTGGTGTCCTGCCCCCCCCATAAATTGTACAGATATGCCCCTTACTAAGTTGTGCATATGCCCTGTGCTGTTCATTGTTTCTGAGAGATACTCCCTCCCTATCAGCTTTGCTTTTATCTCCAACTAGTATTTTTAAGCCCGTTATGATAACGGGCGCTAGCTTTCTATCCCGTCTTTTCTGTCTCTCTCTCTCTCTTTCTGTCTCTTTTTTTCCCCCTTGTCCCCTCTCTCTTTTTGTTTTTTTTTTTGTTGTTGTTGTTGTCTCTGTTTTTGTTCTTCCTTATTTTGCTTATACTTTTTTTGGGGGGGGGGTGGATGAATAACGGCCAAAATGGCCCATGAGAAGGTGGCCGCCCCCGCCTATCGCCCTCCCGCGCACCCAGCTGCCGGAGCCCACCTTACCCGCTCCAGCCCGAAGGAGAAGAGAGGAACTCGGGAACAGAGCTACTCTCTGTGTTAAGCTGCTGCCCATACTGTCGCAATGGACGCAATAGGCGTCCTTTGCGTCCATAGCGGCAGTTTGAGCAGTGACTTGCTCGTGAGCTCCTCTCTTTTCCCTCGGGCTGGAGCGGGTAAGGTGGTCTTCGGCAGCTGGGTGGGCGGGAGGGCGATAGGCAGGGGCGGCGACCTTCTCATGGGCCATTTTGGCCCTTAATCTTTTTTGGGGGGGAGCGGGGAAGGCGATTTTGGGCAGCTGGGAGGGCGGGTGAGCAGGCGGGGGCGACGGCTGTGAGCAGGCGGGGGCCTCGTTGGCAGCTTCGCCGCCACCTCGCCGAGCTTCCCTGTCCCCCATCTCGGTCTTCCCCCGCCGCCATTGCCCTTGCCTTTTTCAGGGCGGCCGCTTCTGGTTGCCTCGGCCTCCTCTCGCCGTGCCGCAGCTCATGGCCGAGGCGGCGGCTCTGCCGCCGCCTCGGCCACTTTCCCCCGCCGCCACACACCGGCTAATGGCCGCCCGTGGCTGTGGGACACTGGTGTCTGAGGTCCTGTGTCCCTTGGGCTCTTCTGGGCCTGCGCTTCGCGCAGGCCCAGAACAGCCCAGGGAGGCAGGGACGCAGATCCCCAACGTTCCAAAGCCACGGCCACTCACTTAGCCTTTTATTATATAGGATAACAACTTTCTGTATTTAGCAACCTTTTGAGGGGGAAACCATTCTGTGTTGCTGTCTGTAAGTGGCTGGCTCATCCAGCAACAAGTGAGATCAGGAAATATATTGTTTATCCTAACTCCAAAGGGTAGTATCTGTACATACATGCCTTTTGTAAAGGTCAGGTTCCCAAAATGAGCTTCTCAACCTTAGCTTGATCACAAGGAATCTTGATGAGGATCCCAAAAGAAGCGTTATGATTATTCCAGAGTAAACCTGGATGGGGGGGGGTGAAATAATGTCTCCTCCCCTCATCTTTGCTCTTCAGTGCCAAAGCAGAATTGTATATGAGGACTTCTTGTCCCCTGTTTCCTCACACAGTATTCTAGAATAATATTACACTCTAGTAGGAACGTAAATAAATCTGGATATAATTTAAGCACCAGTCCTGATACACTTTATGCTTTAATAGCATTCAAAATATGTATATATAAGGATTTTTTTAAAAATCTAGAATATTTGGGAGGTCTGCTGTGTCCTTCCATGGCTTTTAGGACAGCATGGAATCAGTTACACTTTAACTTTCTCCTCTCCCTCTCCCCCCACCCCCAATACATTTCTCTCTTACTTTGTTGGATGGACTTGAATAACTTTTATTATATGAAAGATTTAACCATTTTAAATTTGTGTTACTATTTTTTTTAGAATATGTATATACCACTTCCCAACAAAAAAAGTTCACCAAGTTAATTATGAGGTTGGGATGGACCAAAATCAAAGTGTAAACTTTCTTTTTCTTTCTCTTTCTCTTCTTCTTTTTTCTACTCAGAATCTGTGCAAATCAATTTTGTCACCACTTGTCAGGATAAGAATAGTTAACAACACTAATTAGCAATACTTTTACCAGGCGATTGTTTAGCAGAGCAAGAAATTGCTGTAGGGGAAACCTGAAGAAGCTTTCTACTGTCATCTGTCTAGAGTGTCACCACTAGAATTTACACAAAGGATAAAGACAGGTGTTCATAGTTGAATTTTTGTTTGTTTGTTTTTGTTTAAATGTTCAACATTTCTACTTTTAGCTTTTATTAGTTTCTTGTTCACTACCTTAATCAAAACATCGAATGAAAATTGATGCTACAGAATAAAATATTTGTGGGCTCCTTTGTAGTAGAAAAATCTTTGACATGTTAGAGTAAATTATGCTATAAATATACTTTATTTGGATTCTTCTCTGAGATTATAGGATACTTTACAGTGGAACAGGATTCACAGAGAAAAATTCTATAGGATTTTTATATAAATCTCAGTGACAAGGTTTGAAACTGTAAGATTACCCTTCAAGGAGCGTTTTTAAAATTACAGTACATATAATGAAATTTTAATACAGTATACCTCATAATGAAATTTGGCAAATGGGTAAGATTTATGAATTATAAGCATTCCCTATGTTGGTTGTGAGCTTGATATTTAGGTAAGTGTATTACTAAGTGTTTCTGGAAAGGAAATATGCAACTTAACAAGTGATGTATTTTTTTGTTGTTTGTTCTCTTTAACAGAAAGGGTTCAAAGACACCAGTCAGTATGTTGTAGGAGAATTGGCAGCACTAGAGAATGAGCAAAAGCAAATTGACACCCGTGCCGCGCTGGTGGAGAAGCGCCTTCGCTATCTCATGGACACAGGTACGGTGCCCAATTACACTGTAAACAGTTTTGGCAAATTGAGCGTTCACAAACTCTTATAGAGTTTTGGAAGTGTGAATCTTTGAAGCTTGAATGTTCAGCAAAACTGCCTTGAAAATAAAAAGGCTGCGATTTGCAGCCACCTCTCTGGGCCCTGGTGATAAGAGTGCCTTCATGGGAAGTGATAACTTGCCCTGATACCGTGTGAGCCAGCACTATTGAACAGTGTGCTCATCCATGCAGAGTTGGAATACACATCTGTGCCTCATTGATATGCCACTGCTAAGAGAGAGAGAGAGAGAGAGAGAGAGAGAGAGAGATCTTCACTGTTCTACTGATTCAGTGACGGGGTGGAAGGGGGGAGATTTGGCCAGCTAAAGCCATGTACCACATGAAACAGAGCACAGTACATGGGGGAAGGCTCCACTGACTAGATCACTGAAATTTGAGAATACTATCTGGTTACTGATGCTCCACAATTATATATTTGGGAGTGGGGAGGACAGCTTGGAATTTTTTTTTAAAGTATGTAATACTTTGTGTTGCTGGTACAGTCAAAAAGGATTAAAGCATATACTTGGCATTTTTTGAACTGTATTGTGGCAAGATGGAACATGCAATAAATATTAGATGGCTTTAAAAATACTGATTGCTGTCACAAATGAGGGGGGTGAGATTTACTCCTATCATGTGCTTAGAAACAAATATCACTCTGATAATGCAAAAATTAAATAATGCTCAGTGGAAGCAAATATATTTGTCTCACACCACATGCATCTGTAAAGTTAATATAACCCCAGGCTAATGTCAGTGCAATCTTTAAAGTCTGACTTTACACTGGAAAATCATAAATTACTGAAGTTAACTAAAATCTAGGCAGATGCTGTTATTAATTTACACTGTGTAAAGGTTCAGGGCATTATGTCAAGTACATTAAATCAAGTATAATGATGAGATGAAAAGGCAGAATGTGCCCACAAATATATGCATTTTTGGTTTTCTAGTCATTACCTTGCCAACTCATTTTTTTAATGTGAAAAGAGATAAATATATGAGTGTAAAATATTTTTTGAAGAAACTGTTATAGTCTCTGTTTCAATACATAAAAGTCTGAAAAGTTTATTATTATCTGTTATCTTCGGATAATGGATATGTTCTCTGCTCGCTTTAGTATAATATAGCGCATCTTATCTCTTAGGTATATTCATGGTTATGGCCAGGCAGAGATGCACCTATATTCCTTTTATTTAAATATAAAGTTACAAATGATAAAACTGTTAGAAATGCTGATTTAGAATGTGAACTTGATTTGATGGTTATTAGACTTCCTTAAATACTACAGTAATATGTTCATAGTCAACTCTGGTAAGTGCATTTTTCTTACTTCCATTAAAAATGTGTGTGTTAGAACCCTTTGACTGCAATTAACACCACAGTATTAGAGGTAGGTGTCCTCCAAGTTTTTTAGAATATGATTTTTCCAAATATAAGTGAAAGGATTTCATGTACCACCTCCCTTTTCTGTCAATATTCTATTTGTCGTCATGTTGGGATCTCTCTGGCAATCTCAACTGTTGCTATATAGAAAGTACTATTGGAAAAACAGCAGATATGTTAGTAACTTTGACATTATCTGGGTTATTGGGGATGTGGGAGAGTCAGTTTCCCTTATGCAGGTTCCTTTGAAATTATTCTCCTGCCTTTTCTACTAACTTGAGATACATAAATACATCCATATGCTCTCTTACCTGGACATGATCCCTTTTCACTGGCCCTATCCTGTTTTCCTTTCTTACAGATAATTTCCTGCCACCAATTTTTCTGCAATCCTTACAACCTCCTTTTAACTTCTGGATTGGGACCTTCAGTCCCTTGGCATGTCTATATGTCATCAGTAATACAAATGTTTTAGGATATGTCTGCATAATAATTTCACTTTCATGAGCACAAGAAGGGTACAGAAATAGACAAAACAAATGATTGCAAAAAGCAGGATTCCACCACCACCACCACCACACAGAATTGAAGAAATTGTAAACCCTGCCAAGCAAACAGCACAGCAGTCCTTTATCCTGTCATTGGCTCTGTGGTGTGGACGAGCGTAAATCCAGATGGAGCAATTTGCAATAGTACATCATGCTGAGGTCTTTATGTCAGGGTAGGGCAGTGAAACTCCTCGTAGTGTTTCTTAACTTACTTATTGAGGTCCAGAAGGCCAAGAAGGAGATTGGAGCACAAAGTTCATCTAAGCCCTCTGTGTCTTGGCACTGGCTGCCTCCATACTATTGCCACAGCCTAGATGCAGAGGTGCACAAGTCAAATACACTGGTGAGCTGGAATCAAACATGACTTGGTATGCAGGGGCCAAGGTAAATATTTGGAACATTAATAATTATTAAAAATATCAATGAAGGCAATTATTAGTTATCCTTAGCATGAGAACATAAGAGGAGGCTCTGGGCAATCTTTCCTCTTCCCTGTCCCTCATGCACTTTCAACATTTGCAAAGATCAATTTTGAAAGGGGGCTGATCCCCACCATGTTCATGGGGCAAGATGGCATTTTGCATCTCACCTCAGGCACCATAATACTTTGGGCCACTCCTGGGGCCATAAAAAAGGTCCCTGTGGGCCGGATCTGCCCCTGGGCCTTATGTTGTGCAGGCCTGGACCACTTCAACCAGCCCCTTTCCCCTCACTCCCAAAGGCTGACAAGTAACATACCCCAATAGGGGCTTTTTGTATCTCATTATCTTTACCCATGAGGGGACCAACATGCACGTATGCTCTCCTGCCTGCAATTCCTATTTTATCTCACTTGTTTTTATTTATTTAAGGAATTCTTATCCTGGCTTTTGACATTAAAAAACTGTCTAGGTGGATTAGAACTATGCAGCAAATATCTAACTGAACTTTCCAGCACCTAGCCAAAACTAATATACAGACTGCAACTTTTTAAGGACATTTTAGAGGCATCTGGGCTCCTATTCTTTGAGTGTCTAGATACTCATCAAACAGTGACATCTAGAGAGAAGAAATTAGCATCTTGAGTATTTGCTGCATTCTTTCTTATAACCTGCTACCCTGCAGGTTACAGTATGAGAGCCACATTCTTTAAAGAATGTGTCTTTCCCCCTATCTTCCAGTGTAGGGCGTATCCCTGGAGTTTCCTCCACTCATGGAGAAAGTAGCCTTTTTCAGCGACAGCAAGGCTGTCGCCTTTCAAAATGCCCATTGTGAACACTGTACGGTTGAAAATTGCTGGTTATTTTTAGTTCTTCCACTCAAAGGACTTTTCTTCCTTTATCGACGGATATTTGTTGATGCCGAGTCTCACCTAGGAAAATTGTTTTCTGTCCAAGACTGTCACCGATCCCATGTGCTGGGATCTGCAGTGTTTGTGATCACATGGGCTATTTGTTTCTTCCATTTAAAATGGAAGAAATGGATAAAACTTCCATTTCTGTGTTAACTTAGAGAAGGCATTTCAAATTACAACTTCATTAAATATCTGTTCTGGCCAATTAGTATTTATTCCACAGGAAATTGTCCTTATCACTCCCACATTTAAAAAACACTCAAGAAAATTATCCAACTTCATGTTGATGCCTGACAGCATATGATATGCATATAAAACATTCACTTTTTAGAAAGTACAACACTTCCAGAATTTGGTGGAGAAATTCTTGGTTGTTAGTGTAAAGTGAAACTCCAAGAACAGATATCGACAAACAAGGCAGTCCGAGGTTCTTCATGTGAACATGTACTTCCCTGTGCACATATTGTTTCCATGCATGCAGACTTCCTCATTCGGATTGGGAACAGTTCCACTCACTCATACTCACGGCATGCACTAATGAGTTGCCTGCCTCCATCACTTGAACATATGGAAAAGCCGGGTCATGCAGGAGTACCATATGAAAGCTTATAGTATATACTTCTGAAATCCTTACCCTGAAATCTTAGGTTCACTAGGAAACTTTGAACATTTGTCCATAGTGTCCTACTTTAACAGCTCTGATTAATGTGAACTCTGTGTTTGCCACCCTACTTTCTATACTCCCAAGATTCACTGTGGTAGAAGTTGCTGCTAATACTGACCTAAAGCATGGGAGGGACTTTTTGTGTGTCAGAAGCATGTTTCCTGCTCAGGTTCAATATGTGATGGACATCAGTAAGACATTGTACCTACTTGCTTCTCCAGACCTATTAAAGACATGACATCATTATTCTCGCTTCATGCTGAATCTGGTGACCCTTCAACTAATCAAGCAGATCAATCTCTTCATTTTAAGGCCGAGTGTCTCATTTGCTGCCAAGATCTTGTGGACAGAGGGGACACTTTTGCATATGTTAATTGATTATCAGGTGGTTCAGAGTTAAGCAATAACATTTTTCAGAGATATGTTAGAAACAGAAGTAATTAAAATGACAAGTAGCTGATTTGCCAATGAATTTTGATCATTTTAATTTACAATGTGTAACTTTGTGGTTGAACATATTTATATTTCTAGTACCTGAAATCTTTTATTTGCCACCTCCAAATAAAACCAGATGAAACTAATCTCATCTGATTTAAAATAAAAATATTTTGGTCCATAATATAAATATAAAAGTATTTTGATCCATAATATAAAATATAAAAATATTTTGATTGTTATTGTGCCAAAAGCAATCTGAATAAATTGTAATCACGACAACAGTGTAACTTACTATTGCGATTAATATAGTTGCAAATTTTAATCAATAGGATTCCCCACCCCCGTTACAATCTGTAAAGGACACACTTGTTTTCTATTGAAGGCATTTTGCAGCTCTGGGAATGAACAAGGAACTGTTAAAAAGGTGTCCCCCCCACCCCTCCACTTTAACAGTATCTTGTCACTTTTGTTTACAACAAATTTCCTTCTATTAAAAAATGCCTATACTGAGGTTTTGATATGCAAATTTATTTAAATCCAGATTAATCAATTAAAACAAATGTATTCTGTGGACATCTCTAAATGAGCTATACATTGAAATCAATGGGATTTGCTTCTGCAGAGGGCTAATATAGTGCTGCTGCTGCTACTACTATTACTACTAATAATAATATTTATATATAGGTGGATCTTGCTATCCACGGGGGTTCTGTTCTCGGCACAACCGCAGATAATGGAACCATGGATGACGAGGCATTGAGGCAATGGGAATCAGGGGGTTAGGTTCTTGAAAGCTAAAAAAAGTCTAAAAACTTAAATAAGAGAAACAAAGTGCTATACCGTACTCTGCAGGTCCCCAGCTGTCCTGCAATGTCCCCCAAAAGCCTCAATTCCACCATTTTCCGGCAAAAAAATCACAGATATATATTGCAGTATCAGTTGCAGTATTTGCCAAGTACTACCCTACCATAGTATGCCATCTTGTAACCATTTGGTAAACCTGTCTATAACATTCTGCCAAGTAGTGAGGATAATTTCATCTTTTCCCTACTTCCTTGGGTTTCTGGTCTAATAACCATATTTTCATTTGGTTACATGTTCACTGTGGTAACTTAACACTTGGGTAAAATGTCTTTTAAGGCCAAAATGTTAGAAAGTACAGGTGTGTTTTTTAAGGCACACTAAAACTGATAAAGGTAATAAAGAATGACCAGCATAAATGTATGGGATATACTCTCAGTGGCTTCTGTTAGCGGTATGTACAAAACCAGTTTGCCAGTTTGGTTTGAATCCAAACCAGATTTGAACAAGTTCAGTTGGGTTCCCATTCCATTCAAACAGGGCCTGCCCTGGTTTGACCTCTTGATCTAGTCTGGTTTGACCTCTGGACCAGTTCAAACTGGTTCGGGGACCAGTTCAAACTGGTTCGGGGACCAGTTCTAGGAGAATCCGGTGAGGATTCCACTTTACCAGTAAAGGGGCAGGGAGGTTCCCTAAGCCTAGAGGGGGCGAGAGGGGAGTCAGTAGTATATACAAAAAATGGCGGTGGTGGTGACAGCAGCTCCCCCCACCCTTGCCATTCTCCCCCAGAGTAACCAGGGCCAGTGGTGGCCCGGTTCCAGCTTTCTCCAGCCCAGTTCTGGCCTCCGCTCATGCATGGAGTTAGTTAGTTTGGTTAACTTTAGTTACCTCCGTGCATGCACAAAGGTCACTAAAATGACCTCCAGGTTGGAGAAGGCCCAAACTGGGCCAAAGAAGGCATGAATTGGGCTGCCGTAGGCCCACTACTCTGGAGGTGGCTGGCAGGGGTGGGGGGAGCTGCTACTGCCACCCTGATGGCTTCCACTATTTCTAAGTACTACAGATTCCCGTCCTGCCCCCACTAGGCTTAGGGGAGCCCCCCTGCCTCTTTACTGGTAAAGAGGAATCCTCACTGGATTCCCCTTTACCAGAATACTTCCAAACCGATTCGGTTCAAAGTGGGTCCAGTCTGTTTCAAACTCAGACTGCCTGAACCGGGCCAGTTTGAT